>NW_027555847.1:454956730-455001730 GCF_003287225.1 Phascolarctos cinereus | reverse complement strand
CATTTTAGTGGTATTGAACATACTTTGCTCTTTAAAAAACATATTTTAAAATCCTTCTGTAGATTTGTTTCTGTGCACATAGCAGTTATTGCCTAGAAATAAGCATCTGAATTTTTTCCCCCATCAAGCCAGTATCTCACTCCAACTACAATATGAAGGAAACTGCAATTCAGTATCTACCACACCTCCTAACTCCCAGAGTTAGTGTTAGAAATGTCATTACAAAATCCAATGTGATTTTTTTTCTTAAAAATAATTCAAATGAACAAATATAAACTGGCTATAAAGGCACTGAGAAAAATTTCAAGGCAAGCTCACTATCATGGAAGCATAACTTCTCCATCCTTAGTCAACAAGTAACAAAGAGGACAAAATCATAGTCATTTTAGCTGCCTTGACAATTGATATTGATTTCTGTGGCTAAATTAATGATGCACGAATCTCTATCAACCAATATTATCAAAATGATTGGGTGAGCCATAGCTTCATAGTTCAATGAACACAAACTTTATTTTATAATTGCAAAGCATGCCAGAAAAGGTAAGTGAGAAAGGCTTTTAGGATCTTAAACTTATTTTAAAATATTTGAGTGATAACATACATTTTTAGAATTAGCCAGAGATACATGACTACATGTAATACATTACATAAATATAATAATTACATGACATAATAATTACATAAAAATGTGCTTATGCTACCAATATACTTTCAATATGAACTGCCTCTGTGATGAAGGCAGGTAGTAAAAGCTTGGAAAGCATCTTTAGGTTATATGTGTTGGTATATTTATTTAAACTGAAATGCTACAACAGTCTTTTCAGAAAGGAGTATTCTAGTTTCCCAGACTGAATACCTAAGGAAAGACAGTGCACTTTCTAATTCCCTATCAAAGGAACATGCTAACTTGGAGCATACAAAAGGGAATAAAGCAAGTCATTTACTATATACTTATTATAGATAGGCATTGAGGAACATACACATATGAATACTGCAAAGTCCCTGCCCTCTAAGATCTAATAGTTTGGTGGGGGAGATAAACATGTTTTTAAAAAGCTATACTATTAAACAGAAAATAGCAATTCAAATGAACAAACATTTATTAAGCATATACTAAGGCAAAAAAAAAAACCCCAAACCTGACATAACAAATAGAGTGCTCAGTTCTAAAAGGCTAAAGAAAACTTGTGTACAAATCCTACCTCTGACATTTACTAGCTATGAGACTCTAGGCAAGTCTCTGAACTTCTAAATGTGCCTCAGGCAACTCCCTAGGATTTATTTAGTAAGTCATTGATGGATCACAACTTTCTTTGTAGAGGATGATTTCATATTGGGAGTTCCTCCTGCTGCTGAAATCAGATTTTTGGTCTATTCAAACATATGCAATGCTAAACATTGGGAATACAGAGATGAAAGTTGGCAGGTCTTGCCTTCAAGAAACTTACACTCCTAAATAAGTAACTATAATACAAATTAGCATGGGCTAAGTCTACAGGAATGGTCCATCCAGAAGAGTATAAGAGATTTAGGAAGGAAATAACCCTTCTACCTAACAGAATTTGGGATTTTTTTCTTAGAAGTGAAAGTGGAAGTATGTATGCAGATTCCCACAGATGAAGTTGTAGGGAACCATTCCACATCAAGTAGGAAATGGCATGAATAAAAATATGTACAGTACAATAAGCCTACAATTATAATATCAAATTTAATACCTTCATTTTGTATATGAGGAAACTGAAGCCCAAAGAGATGAACGTACATGCTCAAGGTGATTCAAACCCAGGACTTCTGATCTGAAATGCAATCAGCATTTCACTCTGCAAAATTCCTCTGGGTAGTCTCATCGATGATGGGGTAATCAAGTTGGTTTGGAATATAAAGCATGTGAAGGGAAACACTGTGAGAATCAGCATACGTTAACAAAAAAAAAGTCCTTGAATTTCAGGCCAATGAGTTAGAATTTTATTTAATGAGTAACAAGACTCCATTTAAAAATTTTAAGAAGTGGAGTGATAGTCACATTTCTGCAAAAATAAAATTAAGTTGAAAGAAGTGACAAGATAGTAAACTTGTCATGTTGAAACAAAATCCTATTATTCACTTAAAACAGTAATGCACTAAGGTAAAAGAAAATCCAGATTAAAAGCGCAAAAAAAAAAATTAAAAAAGGAAAGTTCTCAAGAAGCCATGGCATAGAAAAGGAGAAAGATTATCTGAAGAAGTGGATAAGGAGGAGATAATTATTCAAAATCCCAATGAAAAGATTGCTGGTTTTGGAGTCAGAAGAACTGGGTTCAAGTCTCACCTTGTATTACTTATATGACCTTGGGCAAGTCATAAACCTTCTTTGAATCTCAGTTTCCTTATCAGTAAAATGAAGCTTTTTCTAAATGAATAATGCTGTGATGCTTTCGCCAACCTGGCTTTTCTCTTCAATATGTTTTCCAGCTTAATAACTCTCTTGTTCTATGATGCCTATAACTGAATAGTCCAGATGACATCTGACAAGAGCAGAGTACAAAGAGATTACTGTCTCCCTATTTCTGGAAACTGCCTTAATAAAATCCAAGATCACATTAGTTATTTTTGGTTTACAGATAATACTGGTGATTCATATGGAGCTTGCAGTCTACTAAAACATCAACAAACAACAACGAAACAGATCTTTATCAGAATAGCTTTCTAGCCACATCTCTCACATTCTGTACCTGTGATGTTCATTTTTGTATCTATCTGTAAGACAATATTTATGTTGATTAATTTTTATCTGATTAGATTCCACACAATATTCCAGCTTGTTGAGATCATTTTGGAGCATGGTTTAATTGTCTAGCACTGGTCATCTAAAATTTGATGAGCAAGCTATCCATGCTTTTATCCAAGCCATTAACAAAAATGTCAAATAGCACAAGGTTAAATACAAATTTCTGAGATAATCCAATGGGCACCTCCTGCCACATGGACTTTAAACCATTAATGGCTATTCTTTTGAGTGTGGCTATCCAATCAGATTCTAATCCATCTAATACTGATATAGTCTAGATTACATCTCTCCACAGGAATAGGATACAATAATTTATGAAAAAAATACTAAAATGTAGGCAAACTATATTTGTAACATTCCTTTCACCCTTAAAAACACTTTACTAATCATATCAGGAAAGGTAGTTTGTCATAATCTCTTGCTCATTAAGTTATATTGGCTCCTTATAATGACTGCTTCTCTTTGTAGACGCTGACCAATCATATCTTCATAGATTCATTATGGAATTTTTCAGTCATTCTCCCTGGCCTAAACCTTGTAGACTCTATTCTGCTCCTTTAAGAAAAAATAGGACATTTCCCTTTCTGAAATACTGGGGTGACATTCTATGATCTTTCCAGTATTAATGATAGTGGCTCAGCAATCACATCTGCCAGTTATTTCCATATTTGAGGATATAGTTCATCCAAAGCAGAGGTGTTCTGTACTTAATATGGCCTCTTTTCTCCAGCAAAGAGAATGGCCTTTGTAACGAAAATGACAGAATCAAAATGACTAGCAAGGAATTAATAAGAATCCTAGTTGAGGAGTCAGTAAAAAAAAAAAATGAAATCCAGGAAAGGGAAGAGTAATTAAGGTAATATGTTTGTTTCATTGTCCATTCCACACCACATCTCCCCCACCTAAGACAAGGCATGCTTTCTTTTTCTCCTCTTTCATTGTACCATCCTACTCTTCACTTGGACAACGGAGGGAAAACAAACAAACAAAAACAACAAAATGATTTTATCATTGAATAATACAGACCACTGGGGCAGAAAGAGGAAATAGAAATGATGGGGGTATGGGCCCAAGCCAAGATCTTAGCCCCTTGTACCAAAGGGAATCTGACTCCCATTTGTCTACAGGCCCCAGCCCCTCATCTCCCTCTGAAAGCCTTAGCCTTACCTTTTAATCTTATTCAGAAGCACCTTCTCCAGCCCTAAAAAGAATCTGGCTCCCTTTTGTCTACGGGCCCCAGAAAGCCTTTACTCTGTTCTCAAATGTTCCTTATCAACTCCCCTTGTTGACTCACCTTATCTCCCTTTGAAAGCCCTAGCCCCACACTTTTGATCTTATGCAGATGCCTTCCAGTTCCCTTCATTATCTATTCCCATTGTCTCAGACCTTCCAATTGGAATTCTTACCTAGACCCTTTTCCCAGCCCCCTCCTCTGGCCTCCCAAAGGTACTTTAGTGAAAAAGTTACTGTATAAGATCTACCCTGGCCCCCACTCAGAAGCTGAGAATCTCATACCCAAAAGGCTGAGCTTTTCTCAAGGGCGTCACCTGGCCTAAGTGTTTTATCACTAATAAACTTTTCCTCTGGCTGGAAAATTTGAGTTGAATTCATTCAGACAGGGCCCTGCGTGGCAATCTTGAGGGTTCCCAGCAGCACCCCAAAACCTCTAGACCTCTTCAGAATAAGTTATGAAAAGGAACATCAGCATGATACAGAGGCATGAGAGAGATGGAGCCTTTCAATTCTATACTTGGCTTAATTAGAAAGAATTAGAACCTTGCTGAGAAATTTCCCTTTAAGAGTTTGTAATAGAAGAGATGAAATCTGGACAAAATCTGAAATGTACACTAAATTTATGAAAGATTTCAAAGTTTAGAGGAAAAATTAATGGGACAGGACTTTTTGCATCTGAATGGTTTTTTTTTTGAGTTTTTTTGAGAGAAAAAAGAATGTGTTCTGGGTCATGTAATGACCAACAAGATGGAAAACATTTTCTGTAGTTTCCATTAATTCTAAAATATAAAAAAAATAGAATTATGTGCTAAAGGTAGGGTAATCATAATTGAATCTTTGTGTAAAAATCTCAACAATGTAAAAGTCTTATGAATTAACAATGAAGAATGCTATTTTATAAGGCACTCTTTCAAGCACCCTTATCTTACAGCTTTCATCCTCTGTCAGGGCATACAAACTAATCTACCATCTTGTGCTTTGGAACTCAGCCACCTATTGCAGTCCCTGCCCAGCATACCTTACCCCATGTTTCTCCCATTGCCCTATTTCACTAAGTAGCAGACATTGCCATCTATCTAGCCACATAAAGAAGATAGGAGAGAGGAAAGTGTAGGAGGGAGAGAATGAGATCCCTTCTTCCTGACATGACCCTTAGGTTAGAGAACCCTAAGCCTACAAAGACTGTTGGGTACATGGCAATAATGTGGCGAAAAGCAGTACATACTGATCCAGCTCAATGAACTAAAGAATGGAGGGAACTGGGGCAGAGGGCTATCTCGCATGGCTGTACCAGGCTTGAAGGAAAGGGAACTTGAATACAGCTGAGCCTCCTCCTTTCACTCCAGAATCTACTTTGGGCAAGGATGTGGAGGTAAGTGAAAAGTATATTCTGCAATGTGGGGGGTGGCTGAGAAAATTTTGCTATTCGGTCCCGGGGATAAACCAATAGCATTTCCCAGATCAGTTCAAAAGACAAATTAGAATCTTGAGAGAAGAGGTTAAAAGTAAACAAATAGCAGAATTTATGAATTATATAACAGAAATATTTAAGAGAACAGAAAAACTTCAACCCATGGTGGTAAGTCTCTCTAAAGAAGCAAAAGAGAGAATAATTGATTGGTAATAAAAACCCTGAAGTAAAAGACAATCTGGAAGAGAAGTAAAAAGTTGTAATATTAAAAGGACACAGTCTCTATGTATGAAAAAGCTATTGATCTCAAAGACAGAGACACTGTAAGGAACATTTATCTCCCAGAAGAACACGATAAATTGAAAAATTTTAACAAAATAATGCAGGAAATAATACAATAAAACTCCCCCAGAACCTTCTGAATACATAAAACAAAAATATATTTTGAAAGAATTCAGAGATTACCTCCAGAAACAAGGAAATTCGCATTTGTTAAGTGACTACAATGACTCAGGAACTGTATTAAGCACTATACAAATAAAATCTCATTTGAATCTCACCATCCCAGGGAGGTAGGTGTTATTATTATTATTATTATTCTCATTTCACAAGTGAAGACTCTGAGGCAGAGGTTAAATGAGTTATCTAGGGTTACACGGCTAGTTAATTATATAGGGGCTAGATATGGGTCTTCTTGACTCTATTCCACTAAGCCACCTGTCTCCCAGAAACAAACAAACAACCAACAACAACAAAACTTATGCTTCAAACTTCATTATTCCTAATGGCTAAATTTAATAATTTCAATAACAAACAACAAATTCTACAAAAATCCAGGGGTAAAAAAATAAGATTTCCAATTGTAGATGAAAGTCAAACAACATAATGCGATATGTGCCCATCAAAGGACCATAGAAGGGAAAAGAATATTTTCAAAAAAGTAAAAGAGTTCAAGATATAGCCTAAATTGACATGCCCTGTAAACCTGAGCCTAATCATCAACTTTTAAAAAGGATATTTAATAAAAGAAAGGCATTTGAAATATAGTTGAAAATTAAAAAAAAGATATGATATGATGATTCATTTTGCAAATACCTCAAACAATAGAAACATAAGAAAGGTAAATAAATACAACTACCAAAGAAAAAGTAATGAAATAAATTATAAATTTCTAAAGACTATTAAAATAGAAAGAAAATCTGAATATCTGTTAGGATTAAGCAGTAGCAACAACACAGAGATGATTGCGATATTTCTTTTTTAAGCTGCAAAAGTTAATGAAGATGAAAGTTGAATTTAAGTAAGTTAGAGAAGTGATGATGGAAGTACAGAACTGAAACATTATAAACTAAAATCCACAGTCCTCCTATAGAAGAATCAATATATTTTGTGGGATAAAATGAAGGGAAGATAATGCAATTTCTTTCTTTCTTTTTTTTGGATGGTAAAAAGATACAAGTTTATAACATCTTATAAAAACTACCATTTAAAATTTCTTGTCCATCTGTTACTCCCTTCCCGTCCCCCAATAGCAAAATAAGTGTATTTAAAAAAGGGGGGGAGGATGAGAGGGTGAAGAGGATGACGAAAATAAAAGTTCCAAGGCCTGCGTAGGATGGTGGGAAGAGGGAGTTGGGAATAGGGGGCCAGGGAGACTATGCAATTTCTGCAAATTAATGCAATTTCTTAGCAAGAAGAGAGACTGAACAGAATGGGAGACACAACAAAGGGAGGAACTGAAACAGGTAGGTAGACAGAGGTTGATCTCAACCCAATAGGAAGAGGTGGTCTCACTGAAAAATGCTTCCATTTTGGAATAAGTATATTATGTTATGGGAGATGGGAATATTACATTGGGCCTAATTTACGAAGTTGGTACACAGAGACCAATTCCTTTGACAGTGCTGTAATTCCATGGATAAAAAGCTGCCACAGAAATAGGGAAATAAGAGCCACTGGGGATATCTGGCATTCAGAACGATTGGAGGACAAGGATGAAAATTCCCATGGCAAATGGGAAAGAATCTATGATCATTGCAGAGGAGTGGGGGAAGGGGCTATAATTGTACCATACTATTTGGGACATAGGGAAATTAGTACCAGAAGACAATATTTCTATCCTTATTATGCCCTGCAAAAACTGATACCTCTAGAAATGGAAAAGGTCAAGATCCATAGGGTAATAACACAGAAATAATTTAGAAGAGAAACTCAGGCTGGGATTTTAGAAGCTTTGATGGCATGAGGAACACAAAGAGACCAAAAAGAAGAAAAACATAATGAATATAATGACTCAAAGAATAAAAAAAAAATAAGGAAATGGAAAGGGAAATGGATTAATAAAACAAGATACAAAACCCATTTTTAAAAAGATGCAGAAAGCAACAACAAAAATATATCCATTTCAAACCAATATCTTACCAATAATAGCAACTAATACTGATAAAAAAAAATTAAGAAAATCCCATCAAACAGACTACAGCCATTCGCCCAAGAAATCATTCATTATGACCAAACTGGCTTTTTACCAGGGATGCAAAGATGACTCAACATTAGGAAAACGATCACATAATTAATCATACTGAAAACACAAACAACACAAACCGATAAAATTATTTCAAGATGGAGAAAAAGCCCTTGACAAAGTCAAAATTCATTTATGATTAAACAATATTACAAAGGATAGGCAGAGATAAATTTTAAAATATCTTACAAACTATCTACTAGATACTATTTTAGCTAGTATTTATCTAAAATCAAAAGCAAATATCATAGGCAATGAGAATACATTTTAAAATCCCCAAATAAATACAGGAAGTAAAGCAAGGGTGGCCACTCCCCTCACTATTATTCAACAAAATTCTAAAAATGCTATCTAAAGCAACAGGAAAAGAGAAATAAAAAAATGGTGTAATGATGTTTAATAAAAGAGAGGCATTTGAAACATAACTGCAAGTTAAAAAAAATAAAAGAAAAGATATGATCTGTTGATTCAGTTTGCAAATACCTCAAACAAGAGAAACATAAGAAAGGTAAATATGAGATTTAACTATTCCTATTTACAGATTATTTTACTTGGAAAATAAGCAAAGAAACTAATTAAGATAATACCTTTACTAAGTTACAGGTTGCAAAATAAGATCACAAAAATCAACAGCATTTCTACAGATACTAATAAAATTAAAGGGACAATACTAAAAAAAGGAAATTTTATTTAAATTTTAAAATATATAAAATATCTGGGAGTCGAATTAACGAAGCACATCCAATATCTTCATAGATTTAACTAAAAAGTACTCCTATAATAAATACCACTTTAAATAAGTTTGAGAAATATTCAGTGTTCATAGATGGGCTCTGCCAATGTAATAAAATGACAATATTATCAAAGTTAAAGTTTTAATGCTATACAAATCACACTATCAAAGGGATACTTTATAGAACAACAAATTTCATGTGCAGTAACTACCAAATATCTATGAAAAAATGGAAATAATTAAAAGGAGGGATAATAGTGAAAGTAAAGTAATACTTCCAAACCTCAAACTATATTATAAAACAACAGTCATTAAAACCATTTATTTATTTTTTAAATAGAGATTAGTCAATTTTAATAAACTAGACAAAGGAGAATAAAAATTAATATAACTCAAAAGCTTAGTATTTGAAAAACCTGAAAACAGAAATAAGAAAGAATACCTTATTTGATAAGAACCTCCAGGAAAACTGGAAAGCAGTCTAGTAGAAATTAGGCTAAGAACCACATTCCACAAATAAATTCAAAATGTATGTGCAACCTGAATATTCGTATAATCATTAAATTTAGAAGAGAATCAATTCATATATCACCTATGGGATGGAGATGAATTCTTAAAAGATAAAAACAAGTATAAAAGGTAAAATCAATAACTTTGGTTATATGAAATTGAAAAGCTTCTGCACAAACAAAATCAACGCATCTAGTATACTAAAGAAAACATTCAAATGGAACAAAAATGAAATTTCTTAGATGAGTCTGGTATCTAAAATATATAGACAAGTACCAGAAATATATAAGATCAGCAGCTACTCTGCAGTAGGTGAGTAGTTAAAGGATAAGAGCAAATACTTCTCAAAAGAATTGTAACCTATTAACAACCATATGACATAATACTCTAAAATCACTAATAGTAAGAGAAATATAAAAACACTCCTGATGTTTCACCTCATATCCAGCAAATTGGTACAGACGGCCAGTGTTAGAGTGTTATTGAAAGATATGCACACTAATACATTGTTGAGGAAGCTGGAAATTGGGACAATTATTTTGGAAAGCAATTTGGAATTGTGGAAATAAACTGACTAAAATATCCACAGCCTTTGATCTAAAGCTTCCCAAAAAAAGTGCTTAGAAAAAAAGTTGTCCTGAACACAAGACCCTTGAAAATAAGTGTCCTCCAAATTACCATACCCACTCCCAGCCCCACAGCCACTACTGAGGGGAGAAATCATTGTGGAGAAGTGCTCTTTCTTTCTCATTACCACTTCCACCAGCTAGACAATTTTTGGTAGTGGTAATGACCAATTACCACCAACAAGTGGACACAGGAGATCTGGGAGTGGTAGAACCTCCCAGACGTTTCCAACCCAGCTGTCATAGTCAACTTTCCTGGAAGCAGCTCTTATGGAAAAAGGGCCAGCAATCCCCACCAACTACCAATAGGACACCCTTAGGGCAGGCAAGTCAACCTACCTGAAGCAGCAAGGTGCTCTGAGAGATAAATAGAAGGCAACATGTATAAGGAACATCAAATCATCACTACCACCTTAACCATCTCTCCCTGGCCCAAGATCCTGAACCCAGGAGCCTCTGGAATTGGAATACTTCCAGCCCTGTGTCCACCTCCATCATCCTGGGAAATACTTTTTTTTTCATAATTGAAAAAAGTTTGTCTTATTTGTTAAGAAAATGTGTACCACCCTATCACCCTCTTCTTTGCAGAAGCGGGGAAATTCGCGTGTGGACATTAACATATATTGTCAGGCTTCACAGATCTGCTGGTAAGGTTTGCTGAAATATTTTCCTCTTCATTCTTTATTCTTTCTTACTAAGCATAGCTTGCTGAGTAGAAAAGGCAGAGGGAACTGAAATGAAAAAAAATAAAAGCTCTTTTGAGGAAAGATTGGGGAATATTTGGGAGACAGTATGGTACAGTAGAAGAATTAAGAAACCTGGATCAAAGCTCTTCCACCTGTGAAATTTTGGAGAAGTCACTTAGCTTTACAGAAGCTCAGATTCCTCATCTGCAAAAGGAGGGACTTACACTACCTGCCCTCTGACATTCTTTAGATCTGTGAAGCTATAATATCAAATTTAAAAATGAATAATAGTATACCAGTATAGCAAAATTAGAGGATGCAGCTAAAGCAGCCCTCAAAGAGGGGAGGGGGATATTTGAATATATGTTAATACAGAAACATAAGAGAAATGCAATTTTAAAGACGAGAAAATAACCACAGTTGATGAAGCAGAGGATTATCACCTCTTTACTCCTGCAATGCCTTTCAATGTATCCAAAGATGACTTTTTTTTTAGGGAGGAGGGCAGCAATATCATATTTCTGATTCATAATGAGCTAAAATCTCATTTTTTTCCCAACCAGCTGCTATCTAACACTACTTCCTCCATCCTATATTGTGAAGTTTATTATTGGAACCCAAAAGCAACTTTATACTTCTCAAAAGTTATTTTTTAAAAAATCAACAACCAGTTTATAAAAAATGTCCAAAAATCACTAGTAACCAAAGAAATACAAAATAACTGTGGTACAATCTTACATTAAGCATATTGGCAAAGGTGGTAAAACATGACAAAATTAAATGTTGGTAAGAATATGGGGAAACAAGCACGATAATTTACTATTGGTGAAGGTGTGAATTGATTCCTCCAAAGGAATATAAAATAGCACAACACTTGAACATTGGTTGAATTTGAGAAGTGGTGGAGAGGGATTAATAAAAGCTAACTTGAAAGATTTTTTTTTTACCATAGGTGACTAAAATGATATTGTGATTAACAGAAAGCCCACAGCAATAGAGTGGGCTACCATGTGAAACGTCAAAAAGAAGTGTACATCTTCAAAGATTTTCAATATCTGCTCTTAAATATATATTCTCAATATCCACTCTAAAATAATTTGCTTTAGGAAAGCAATAATTTTGTTTCATTAGTCTCCTTAAAGCAAAATCAGTATTGATACTTTTTAATGATTACCTATGAGAGAATAAAAGAAAAATCTATTTATATTGGATATACTCTCCGAAACTACTGGAAACCATTGTACCACTTTCTACAGGAAACCTTTCCTGATCTTCTCAGATGTTATTGTCTCCCACTCAGAAAACAAAACTACATACACACACACAATGTATGCATATGCGTATAATTGGATTTATTTGTATTTATATGTGTATTTTCCCCTGGCAGAATGTAAGTTCCTTGAAGGCAGGAACTATTCCATTTCTTTAATTCATAGTACATAGAAGGCATTTAATAAATGTTTTGCCGAAAAAGAAATTAACAAACAGTTTGATTCTATCATAGAAATATCGTTGGAGATAATCAACATTATTAGCTCATAATCAAATCACTTATTTCACCTTTGGGAAAATATATTACAGCATCAAACCCATCTAGTTATTATTCTGCCCCTTTACTCTTCTTAATATTCAGTATAACAAAAAAGAAAATACCCCATCCATTTTATATTAGGCTTCTGGTATGTATGCATGCTATATTTTATTAGATACTGGTCCAAGAAGGCAATAGGCATTCAATGTGTACAAAATTAGCCTTCCAATAATAATAATTTCAAGATAATTTTCTTCCTCTTAAAGGTAAAACTATCTACTTTGTTCCAGAATGCATCATCTTAATGCGAAATGCTCTCTTTTTACATGCAAGGCCAAGTTTCTCCCTCCAACCCTTCCCCCTCCTTCTTTAAATCAAATTGAATAGACCAATTCACCAGAAGAGATCACAAATTGCTTTGGCCAAATTTTTTCTAAAAGTTTTAAAAAATTCTATCCCATTTTTTTTTTGCAGGTTTATACACACACACACACACACACACACACACACACACAGATATACCTATTTTACATATATTAATATATGCACATATACCTGTATACACATACTTCATACATATTTGTCCAAGGAATGAGGACAAGTCAGGTTCATCTTTTCCACTGTTATTTAGGAACTATGATGTTCTTTGTTAACAAAACGGGAAAAACACACACACACACACACACAAGGTTTATATTTACACAAACTCAGTGAAAAGTCCCGAGAAGCCCACCAAAGAGTAAGACTCCAATCATTTTCTGTAGCAAGAAAGACACTGAAAGAACAGAGCTTCTCTAGTCTGTGAAGGAAGACTGTAGCTTCAGGATATAGGATTTCCTGATTTTAGGCACTTTAGTAAATTGGTTTTGACTATCTTGATCGAGGACTACTATTAAATCTGACACCAAGGCCTCAGATTTTTCAGAAGTGCTAGTTGTGATATCGTCTTCAATGGATCCAAGTTGGGATGAAAAGACTGCACCTAAGTTGCAGTGTATTAGCTAATTCAATATTTCAGCCAAGTTTAGTAGGACAGAACAGCTCTCAATTTTGGATATCTTTTAAAGCAGTTGTCAGGCTCACAAATGAAACTTCAGTGTTAACAGTTTCCACTCCAGGACTCAGTGATACTGCTGTTAAACTCTCTTTGTCACTGGTCCAGGAATCACTTACCAAAGAGTCCTGTTAATTCTGATCACCTCAAAAGCCCTATGATGCTGACTTCAGGTCTATTTCTTAGAAAGCTCCTCATTGAGAATGTGGTCTCAAGCTAGTTCCTAATGATAGATGATTTCTTCACATATAAGAGTTTTTTTTAACTTTTTATAACTGAAGAAGGAAAATGCATGAAGTTCCTTCAAAGCAGTTGTTACAAATATACAAGGTATCTCTGCAGATAATAGATGCAGAGAGAGCTGTAGCATGCATAGAATTGTCAATCACTAAATAGTTAATGAGGAGCAAAAATATGGCAGTTTACCTGTTCCATACATTTCAACATTACTATCTGGAGAGTGGTAAAGCAACAGTAAAAACAGAATTACTCAAAATTACAGGGTATTATGGTGTTGGGTATTATGCTTTGATGCCTCTACTTCCATCAAAGGATTATCTACACCAAGGTCAGAAACACCAGTAATTTTAACATTGGCATTCTGATTAATTGCCACACTACACACAGTAATTACATAACCTTTGCCTACATCTATTTCCATAGGTGATTGTGTAAGGGAATTCTCAAAAAATGCTGAGAGTGGAATATTTTCCTCTTGGACATGGAAGGGCTCCCGTCTGCTGCTCATTCCCTTTATCTGCAACACATTTTTAAATTTTACTGTACTTTATTTTGTTGAACAGGAGAAAGGCTCTGCCATATTCTAGCAAAAAGCTCCAAGTTCAGTGTTACTATTTTACTGTTGGTCAACTGGCTCATTCTATTATTTGATCTTGGGTTGCACATTCATTCACGTTCGTAAAAGCCATTTGCTTAACACAGATTCTGATATTCTGAACACAACACCTTTTCACCTAGAAATACCTGTGAATTGCACATATGGAAAGCTGCAACAAATTAGGTTTCTGTTCTTTAATGAGATAAGCTTTGATGCCAAGGGTGTTTTCTTTAGCAGGAGATATTTTATATTACCTGCAACTTTCCTTTTCTTTTTCCAAATGAATTACACAAGATGACAGTACAAAACTTGGACAGGTTGCTGTCTGATCTGACAGGGCTCTCTGGCAAAAGTGTGGGCATAAAGGTCCAGTAAAGGAAGGGATATTCTTTCTTTTCTCATGTTATCTGGAATTCAGCTGAAGCTCTAAAGTCTTCACAGTATTAGCTTCAACAGTCTCTTGCAGGCTGACTTGTATGAGCAGGCTGAGGCTGGGACAAAGAGACAGTGATAAAAATTAGTAGTTTTACTGATCTCAGAACAGTCCTCAAGAATATGATGAATTGCTAGAACTACCTAAAGTTAGTAATGATAACACTGCCTGTGAGGTCATTTCTTTATCATTCTTCTCTGTTCTATAGAGCACTCCAAATGCAACACACATATACTACATGCACCTTGGCTTCTGAGATTCTAAATCTTCTAAACCTTTTTGTAGAGCTTCTCCTCCAATCCCAGGTCATCTTGCCCTGGATCACATACCAACCTTGCACATTCCGGAAGTTCCCTCTCTGGAAGAAAGGCTGTATGTGTGCCTGTCGTACCAATTACTAGGACATTCTTCTTGAGGTCAATGTTACACTGATGTCGCTTGAGCATATCCAGGCCCAGAAGCATATCCATCGGTTGCTCTTCTATTATAGAAAAAGAACATGCCAGAAAATCTCCTTCAATCTGAACCTGAGCTAGATGCACCCTACCAATAATCTTTTGAGTTCCCACACCTTTAGCAATCCCTGCCCACCGCTGGTCCACAAGTCTCAATATATTACACCGTACTGCACAAGCTTGGCTCATAACAGTCATCTGAGCACCTGTATCAACAAAGGCTTTTACAGGATGTCCATTCACTTTGCAGTTTATATATAACATCACTACTTGGCCAAAGCTCTCAGGAGCCTCTTCCATTGCTATGGACATGTTTTCCTCAATGTTCTGTTGCCTGATGGCTTCTTCTATCTTCGCCTGGGCTTCAAGATCAAAGAGGTCAGCTGCAAAGAGGTGAAATCTCTCTTCCTCTCTTAGGGCTTGGTCTTGTTGTTCTATCAAAACCCTAGTAAATTTCTCAAGATCCCCACTGAGCAGGGCTTCTGCCAGGGATGGGTTGCGCTGCTTGAGCACTGACAATTCATGGGGGTTGGAAAGTAATATGTCCCGGAGCACTGCGGGATTGTCCGTGATGTGTGGGGCTGCAGCCATCCCTGCCAGGTTGTCTGACGAGTGTGAAGGCTGAAGGTGCTGGGAGGCCGATGTGCCTGGCACAGCTATAGTGCTGAAGTCTATCCCTGTGAAACCACCCGGGGGGCCAGGCTCTTCATTCTGTATCTGCCTTAAAATTACTACATCACCATCCTTCAGGCCATAGGACGCCAAAGACCTGTGGTTGTCTTCGAGAGCATGCTCTGCAAAGACAATCTGCGCCTCCCCGCAGGTATCCCAGACTCCAGCTCGCAGAGCACCCGGAAGTTGTAGAGCTCAAAGTCCCGGTCGACCTGGATGGAGAAGGTCACCTCCGTGGAGTCCCTCCGCACGCAGTACACGGTGAGCTGCATAGCGGAGCCTTCCTGGCCGGGCCTCCGGGGGAGGCTAGGGCCTGGGGGGCCACGGGGTCTCGCGGCCCCAGCACGGGCCCCTTTCCTCAGTCAGTTGGGCATTCAAAGAGCAACTGTCATTTGCTGTGAAGCCAACTCCCCTCTGGGGAGGCCGAAGCCTTCTCACCCCTCAGCAGGCCTAGACGCCTGCCTGTGACAGCTGCTGCAAAGCTCGCCGTAAAGGAAAGCGGCCGTAAAGAGCGATGTCAAGAGAAACATAGCCAAGTAGCCTCACTGAGGCTTCCCAGCCTGCCTTGCGTCAGGGCCCTAGAGGTGGTGGGGAGGGTGGAGGGACTCAGGGTGAAAGTGTCCGTTAAGTTTTAAGTCCTTACGTTCTCATGTCTTGAGTTTGATTCCAGCCACGTGTGGTCATAACCCTCACCGACAGAGAGAGAGAGAGAGGGAGAGGGAGAGGGCCTTTGCCAGGCTCGCCCCACTCTGGTGCCCTTCCAAGCAGCTCTGGGTACATTTGTAATCCCTTAGCCAATTTACCCCATAGTCTCACTGTTAAAGTGGAAGGCCCTTAAGGGCGGGCACTGGTTTATGTTTTGTTTGTTTTTTTTACCGTGGAGTTCCTCACATTTTGCTCTGTGGCTGTTACATATTCGAGGACTTAAATCTTTAAATGATTGATTTTGACTTTGCTCACAGCCCCACAGCACCTAAGTACCGGAGGCTGGGTTTGAACTCAAGTAATAGAGGCCAACTAACCCAGCTCCTTGATTTTAAAGCTGAGGAAACTGAGGTTCACTGAGGGTAGTTGATTTACCGAATCGAAATCTAACTGGTAGAATTTGAACCCCTATTCTCAGGTTCTGAGAGGATTAACCTCTTTTCTCCAGTTTCCACAGTGCAGCCTCTATCCACTATAATAGACTGCCTCATAGTGTATTTAATGCAATTCTGGCATTTTAATGTTTGTTAAGTTGAATTCTCAGTCTTTCACACTTGTAGGAGAACACAAATTGTGTTTCCATAATTTTTTTTTTGGACTAGACTCTATGACAAATTTGTCCAGGGGGGTCCTGAGAAGAGCATCTGCATTGCAATGTTACAGCAACAATATTAAAGTTTATCACAGCTTTTTGGCAGCTGTTCCAGATGCTGCGCAGTCTTGGGTTTTAAAATTTGAAATGAAGGCTTAAGGACAGTTGTCAAACTAATTTCTCTGCCAGGTATTTATTTGGGCAATTTCATTACTCCAGCCACTAAACTTAAGGTCTCTTTCTTTCACAGAGTATAATTTCTTTCAAATTTAGTCAGAGTATGTGACAGAAACAGAGTGGGACTTACACTGGCATCTGGAAATCTATGTGAGATCAAAGACTTAGCTCCAGTAGAAGAATCACAAGTCAAGATTAAAGGTAAAAGGGAGTCAAACGCACTAACACCTGTGTACATACTAATGTTAGCCTTGAAGCTCCGTTTCTTTGGCCTTCACCAGACCATTTAGTAGTATAGCATGTCTTTGTTTACATGTCTCTTCAGTCCCACTTTCTGGTTGCTGACCATTGTTAAGCATTTCTGGCAAAAAGAAAAAAAAAAGAAAATTATATATTTGTGTGCACATGTACTTCTGGAAGATTCATTGCTTTTAAGAAAAACAGATTTTTGCAAAAAAAAGTGTAGAATAATTTTTTCAACAATATGTTTAATCACTGCAGAAACAACTTCTATGGTGTAAACAGGACTGTTAGCTGAGTATTAATGTGTGGTGTTTTTTTTTCCATTTAAAAATTGAATGCCTTTTGATTTTTTTCATGATGGTCATTTCATAAGACTGCCCTCCCCAATGTAAAAGTAAGTGTGCCCAAACACACACACATTGAACTTTCCTTTTTAATAAAGAGAAACAGTTAAGGATGCTTGACCAGCAAAGCAACCAAGTCTGACAAGGTGTGCTACAATCTACATCTGTAGTACCCCACTCGTGTCCCAAAACCAAGATTTGTTAAAAGAAGCGGTGACTTCTAAGGTTCCTTTCAATTCTGAGGGCTATGTAAGAAATGATAAAAATGCTATCATCATATGGGTCCAAATATATGCCTAAATATAGCAATGAAAGTAGATAAAAACAGTAGAGTGATTAAAGGATGAATAAAGCAGCTTTGTTAAAATTGAAAGACAACTTTACGATGAATATATTTTAATGTGGCAAATTTTCTATGATTATTTTTCAATTTGTATTATTTTCCTTTCAAAGATATCTCATTCTAGGAGTGCAAACTATATTTATATAGCCTTTGTTGAGACCAATATAATAAGTAGAATGCTGAAGGAATGATATTTACTGGTTAATTGAATTTTATGGTGAATTCGGGGTTGATCAGACACCTTTCTGTTTTGACCTTTTTAAGTGAAAATCATTTTAAATTGTATTAACCAACTTTCCTGCCTTAGTAAATGAAATTTAGCAAACATATTTCAGTATTTCTTTAAGCAATGAGAGTTTATAGTGCATCAGGGGATTATTTTAAGTAGCAACTTTTTTCCTCTTTTTTCCCTTTTTCCTTTCTTTATGTTTATTTTTTTGTAAAGCATGAAACATGTTCCACCTCCATGAAAGTCTTTAAAAGAGGCTGAATAACTGCTTATCAGGTATATCATTATGGGGTTTGGCTGTGGCTGTAGAGATCCTTTCCAACTTTCAAACCTTATGGTTCTTTAAAAGATTTTGACTATGACTTCTTCTCTCCAGATATGTTATGTCAGTATCACCTAATCTATCCAAATTTCATGGCCAAGTTTTTTCTGATATTACAGGTTGAAAGGAAAGGCATTCAGGGACTCATGAAATCCCTAATACAGTGTCTTGTGGGCTCACATTCCCCTGTATTTTTTCTCTCTTTGCTGTATGTCTGCAGTACCTATTCATGTTTCTGTCATCATCAATGCCTGATCTTTAGTAGGCTATCAATCAATAGGAAGGTTTTTCTATTAAGTAAATTCCTCATACCAGTTTTATTTTCTTTCCACTTACTGCCTTAAAGTCAAGTCCTAAGAAAAATGTCCATTTAGTTTAATTTCTTTCCTAATAGGTTCTAGTTAGTTGAAATTTAGTGCATTCTGAATTTCGCCTGCTTAATAAAAAATTTAAAACCAACTAATGGAGCTGCTGAGATCACAATAACAGAGTTTCAAACAAGCAAAAGAATGCCCCATATTGAAAATAATTGTTTTCAAGTGTATTTTTCCCCATTTCACCTCTGCCATTACAAACTGAAGAGATGAAGTATTTGAAAGGCCTTGAAAGAATGTAGAGCTGCTTTTAGTGTTTTCCTATTGAAAATACAGAATTATAGAATCTGAGAGCTAGAAGGATGATCTGTATCTTCCAGCTTATTTAGTTCAAAAATTCAGGCCCAGTGAAATGAATTGAATTACTTTAGGTCCATACAGATAATGAGGAACATAGTCAAACCTGAAACCTAGAACTGCCCAGTTTTATTTTGTTTTTTGGGGAAAAAAAAAACAGAAGCAAACAAACAAAAAAAACCTTTTTATGTTGATACTTTGTTTTACATCACCTTTTCTTCTGAGAGCATCCTTTCCCTGACTTGTTCTAAAAAACATTTTTGCAAGAAATAGGATAAAAAAAAGTAAAGAAAACCAACAAATACATTATCTAAGCAAGTCTACAACCATATTCATTAACTCATCTTTTCAAAGTAGGGAAGAAGGTCCATTTTCTCAATTTTGATCCTGGGATAGGTTTGTTCAACATAATTACACAGTGCTTAGTTTCCCAATATTCTTTCTATTAAAATAGAATATTAGAGTTGGAAAAGACTTCAGTGGCCTTCTAGTCCAACCAATAACTCTGTAAGAATATTGTCTTCAACATTCTCTAGTGTCCAGCCAGCCTTTTCTTTGTGAAAGACCACGGGTAGTAGAGTGGAAGAAGTCTTGACTCAAAAGTCAAAGGACTTGTGTCCAAATCTTGCCTCTGATTCTTATTCCCTGTATAATCTGGTGTATTTCACTTGACCTCTCTGAACCTCAGTTTCCTATTTGTAAAATGAGTGTGTTGGACCAGTCAATAGAGTTCTCTCTGTCTCTAAATCTGAGCTCTTAGGATATTCAGTGAAAGTGAATCTATTATGTCCTAAAGCAACATATTCCATTTTGATATAGCTCTTATTAGTATTTTTTCCCTTACATCATGCATGATAAACCTGTCTTCTTTATAACTTCCATCCATTGCTTCTAATACTCTAGGGCCAAACAAAGCAAGATTAATCCTTTTGCCACATGATAACACTTCATATGCTTAGACATATCTTGTCACACACTTCTCCCTGTTCCCAATCTTCTTAAGTCTAAATATCCCTACTATCTTCAACTAATATTGATGGCCTCCTCTCACAATCTTTCACCAACCTAATAGTCCTCCTCTAGATGTTATCTAGCTAATTGTTGATTTTCCTAGTGTATGGCACCCAGAACTATACTCTAGATATGGTCTGGCTTCCTTGCCTCATACATATTTTGGGAAACAGTAATTTTTTTCTCTTAGTACTCTTGTGTTTTTGACCCTCTATTATGTAGACAGAATGTAAGCGACCTTTTTGTTTCACTTTTGTCTTTTTATCTTAATGTCTAATTCAGTGTCTAGGATAAAATAGATACTTTTAATTTTTTGATTAAGTAAAATGTAATGTGTCTAATATCTCTAGTTTTTGTGCCTTTGGATAAAAAAAAAGATTAATAACCAGCATTTGAAATGATGCATAAGCCTAGCAACTGAGAAGTTGATTTTGAATTGAAACAGAAAGATTTCACTTGAAAAGAGAAATCTCTTTCTTATATGCCCTTCTTGGGAGAGCCAAACTCTACTTGAAGAGTCAGCTCTTCAGGATTGGAAGAGACCTCTGAGAATATTTTGTGCAACCCTTCGATGGTGCATGAATCCCATCTTTTCTGAAATGCAGTTGTAGCCAGTGCAGAAAAGCATTAGCAGCAGAAAGGAGCTATCAGCAGGTGAAGTACAAAGTTATAGGGAAAGCTAACTAAGGCACAAAGGCAACATACTCAGGGAAGTGAGTGAATAGTATTGTGTCTTGGACATCCTCTTGCCTCTAGGCCTAGCCTCCCTTATATCTGGTATTTTTCTCTTGCATCTAGTTTTTCTGTCAATGAATCCATATATATCCTCATTACCTCACTTTCTCTTCCCTATCAGACTAGTGTTTTAATATGAATTAAGTTTCTGGTCAGGCTTCTTCCTAGCCTCACCAGTGGATGGTGCAAGAATGGAATGTTAAATCTATAATATCAATTACATTTTGGACTTCTTGAAAACTTTCAGTGGAGGTGAACTTTTCTCATCCTGACAGTGTTTTTCATTTTCATACATCTCAAGATGTTAGAGCATTATTTCTTATATGGAACAGAATTTCTCTCTGCCATTTGAATATCTCCAATGAAGATCAACAGATCTTCAGGCAACTTGTATGTGAATAATAAAATGCCTGTGATTGGTGTCCAAGGGTACAACTCTGTTTTACTTTCCATTTGAGCTCTATTAATTTAATAAAATGAAGAAAAGGCCAATACTTGATGAAAATATACTTGGGGGTGTTAATGGTGAATTAGTGAAATGCATTTGCTAACATAAAGAGACATTGTGAGTAATTTAAATACATTTTAAACAACTTTACATATAACATTCACTGGAGAAGACTAAAACCAAATTGATAAAATGAACAATATCAATCCTCTTCTTTGTTACTGTACTGTACTGCATATTTATTTAAAAAGCAACAAATACTCTATGATCTACAGTTGAAACATTATGATATAAAAAAGTTTGGGCACCCCTTTAAAGTACGGATTGCATAAGAAAAATTGGACTTACTAACAATCATATTGAGAACTTGCAAAGTTAACAAAGCATAGTAAAGGATGGTGTTTTAGCTCACCTGTGGCAGCAAAGTTAGCAAATGATTCTACTAAGTCTTAACTGATCTGAAACAGTATTGCTGGAAGAGAATCATGGAGAGCCAAGAGAAGAGCCAAGAGAAGAGCCAAGCCAAAACCAAACAATTTTGCAACAGCTGATGACTTCCATATTGATTGGAAATGTAGAATCATAGTAAGAGGCCTTAATGGTCCTGCCTTCTTTGTTTAAGAAGTTTTCTTTTTTTTTTTTTCTTCTCCAGCTCATTTTACAGATGAGGAAACTCAAGCAACCAGGCCCTGGTTGCTTTCCTGGTGCTCTGCTGGGCTGTAGGGTGCTTGGCTGCTCACTCAGTACTGAGCTAAGATTCATGGAAGAGGGGGACTGGTGCTGTACCAGGGCTGCAAGGGAGTCTGATCATTTGCTTGGTGCTTCTCTGGGGCCCAGGGTGGGCCTGGTGCAATGCTGTGTTCATTGAGTGGAGGGGACCTGGTTGCTAGCCTGGTGCTGTGCTGGGAAGGGCTGGAGGAATGGGGGTGCTGGTGCTGTGCTGTGACCCAAGGTGGGGCTGGTGATGGACCAGGGCTGTGGAGTGGGGAGGGGATGCTGGCCATTTGCCTGCTGCTGTACCAGAGTGCCGGCTAAGGCTGGGTTTGGTGCTGGCTTGCTGGGACACTACCTACCCTGGACTGTGCTCCCCTTTTTACCCAAAACAGACCTTTCTTACCAACCTTCTAAATTATCTTGGCTCAGAAAAAATTGTTTCATCCCATCTTTTTAGTGATTCTTCCAATCCAGAATTTGTTTTGAGGCACTATTTATCGTTGTTTGCAGGTGACTGTGAGAGAGTTCAGGCAATTTCCTGCTTATTCTGCCATCTTGGCTTGCTGTATTCCTAGTTCAGCCATTCTGAAGAACAATTTGGAACTATGCCCAAAGGTGTATAAAACTGCACATACTCTGATGCAGCAATATTGCTATAAGGTCCATACTCCCAGGATATCAAAGGAAAAGGACCCATATATACAAAAATATAGCAGCTCTTTTAGGGGATGCCCATCAATTGGGGAATGGCTAAACAAGTTATGGTATGTGAATGTGATAGAATACTATTGTGCTGTAAGAAATGAAGGGGATAGTTTCTGAAAAACCTGAGAAGACTTATATAAACCAATGAATACTGAAGTGAGCAGAACCAGGAGAATAATCTACACAGTAACAGCAATTTTGTAAAGCTATTCACCTATGAAAGGCTTAGTTTCTTTGATCAATACAGTCAACCAGCAGAAGCCCAAAGGACTCATGCTATAAAATGTTACCTGCTTCCAGAGGGAGACAGATGAACACTGAGCACAGATTGAAGCATGTTTTTTTTGTTTTGTTTTGTCTTTAAAATGTGGCCTAATGTGGAAATATGTTTTGCATGACTTAATATGTATAATAAGTATCATATTTCTTAAATTCTCAATTTGGAACTGAAAATAGAAATAAAATTAAAAATACTTTTTAGGACCCTACAAATGCTGATAAATTGGACTTTATCAGTACCTCTGATTGGGTTAGCATCTGGCTTAATGTCATACAACTACTTCTCAAAAATTAAAAAAAAAAAGTAAAAGATGCCATAGCATATGCATATATCCTAGCTCTACCCAGAACTGTCATGTTGGTAGGCTTGGTGTGACCAATGATAGTACTCCTTTGTATTCTAGTACCACACGAAGGAATGATAATGCTTTAAGGGCATATGATGCTGATCACTGATGTAGGCATACTATGAATCCTCATAAAATAGATTGAAGACATGGAAAACTTGTGTTATGTAATAATACTGTACTATAATGAATCTTGACAGACAGTTAGATTGGTCAGTGGATAGAGTACTGAGCCTTGTGTCAGGAAGACCTGAGTTCAAATCTGGCCATAGACAGTAGGTGTGTGACCCTGGGCAATTCACTCAAGTTTTGTTTGCCCTAATTCACTGTAGAAGAAAATGGCAAACCACTCCAGTATCTTTGCCAAAAAGGCCCCATCAACAGTATTGGCATGCTGTTATCCATGTGTTTATAAAGAGTCAGTCATGATTGAACAACTGAACAACAACAATAATGATGTCATAAAGGATTTTTTAAAAAAGAGATGAATATACTTGGACTGGAATTCTGAAAAAAAAAGTACTTTTTGAGTTTGATGGCAAACTAGCAAAATAAATTTTACCAAAACAGTAATACCAAAAAAAAAAAAACCACTAGTAACTGCAATAATCCTTATGAATGAAGGCATTCTCACACAGGATTTAACATAAAGTATAAAAATACCTTTGATGATAAACACCATGATGACAGAAGCAAATTGAGTGAGCAATTGAGAATCTGCAGAAAGACAATGGGAAATTACTTGTCTGTCTAGCTGATGCGCACACAGAAAACTTGAATGCCTTAAAGCCCTGTGTAAAGGCAACAGCAAAGAAACATTCAGAAAGGAATCCAGAAATCAAAAGCCTATTGGAAATTCTGGTTTGCCTTAGTTAGCAGTCAAAGGAAATAAAAATATTAAGGCAGTATAGAATCCAAAAAGCATGAAGAACAAAATAAGCTAAGAACAATTTAAAAATTATTAAAGGCTTCATAAGTAAATAAATCAGAGGTGAGAGAAAACTAAAGAAAGAGAATGTGGAAATTTTCTGATTTTATATAACGTAACAAAAAATCTTAAATTAAAAAAAAAGCAGATTGAATTGCATAAGACCTTAACTGTCTCCCATTCCTTCCCACCCCCCCCAAAAAAAAAACTTGCACATTTTAAATCAAAGGAGTTGATTGAAAGTTTCTTATCTCTTTAAAAGTGGAAATCAAGAGGGCAAGATAAGGTCTAGATGATTTGCTCTACTGACACTTTTGCTTCTGGGGAAGGGAAGTAAATCCTAGCCCTGCCCTTCCTCCCAAGGCAAAGAGTTATTCCATCTCAAAAATGAAGAAAGAACTTCCAGCTCTCTCTTTTTTACTACCACAGATGACTATTTTGACTAACTCTTTAGAGGATAACTTGTTAAAGACCATAAGTATATGGCTAATAATACTTCTGTCGGCTGTTAGCTAGCCACTCTATAATTCCATCAGATTTGACTCATGAATCAATCAATCTTTATACTTCATTAAGAAGGAATAGAGTGTAAACACTTTCTAATACTTGCTTTATTGGCTTAACACTGTCATCTCTGTCATCTCCCTT
Organism: Phascolarctos cinereus; assembly: GCF_003287225.1. NCBI lineage: Eukaryota > Metazoa > Chordata > Mammalia > Diprotodontia > Phascolarctidae > Phascolarctos > Phascolarctos cinereus. Next base: position 454,976,816 of record NW_027555847.1, on the reverse strand, counting down.
TACATCTTATAATTTTTGTCAAGTGAGCTGGGAGAAACTCCAGTTGATTTGGGGTTATCTATTCATCTCTCCCTTACTATACTTTACCCTAAGTTAAATATTGTATGCCCTCAAAAATTGACCTGGATGATGTTGTTATATTTTTGTATATCACCCATTTTGAGTGGCACCATAGTGATTTTTTTTTGGGGGGGAAGAGGGCTTAAAATTGTTCTTCTGAGTGTCTCCCAAGTGTCTTTTTGTTCTAAAGAATCTCAGGGAAAGCCATGTGGTACATTTCTCAGATAATCTTCAGATTGATGGTTTTCCATGAAGTCATGAAGTTCCGATAGATTGTGGGCCTAGAAATTACATTTATTCCCAAATACATGTTTGCAGAAAAAACAACTTAATGAAACTGTTAGGGGAACTGGCCTAACCTTCTTACAGGTATACTGTTCTGCCTCCATACATAGCCTTGTGGGTTCTTTAGACTGCAGATATTTTTGGATATTTCTAGTCCACTTACTGAGTTGTGAAGAATTGAGTGTTCATTCAAAAGGACACTAATTAGCCAAAGAAAGATCCCTTTCTTAATTAGTGGCAAATAAAGATGAGCTGCAATGGGCCTCTGGGTCAAGGAGGTACCCCAGATCCCATCTCACCTATAGCCAACATAAAGCTATGAGGGCATGGCTATGTGTATGCTTCTGTTATTGTGTCTGTTATTTACTGTTATAAAATAAAGGAAGATAGAGGGAAAAGTACAACCTGGTGAATTTTGAAAGGTCAGAAGCCCATTCTTGAATTGGCTGGCAGCCTACCCTGGTGAGGAGCAACCTGCTCAACCGGGTAAGGTTGATATAATGAGGGATGAAAGGTGGACAAAGAGAGACTTGTACATCAGAAGGGCCACATTCAGAATTGGACTTGGTGGGATAAATGCTTTGTAGCAACTACTTAGGTTTGATCCCACTTGCCCCAGTGAGGCAGGTCATATAAGGGAGAAAGTATGCCCCTAGGTTGGGGGAATATATTTATACTCCTTACTATATCTCCTGAATTCTATCAAGGCACTTTATGTATTCTGGGAAGTCCAAAAATCTCTTTAGAGCTAATTAATCCTTTTAACAAATAGAATACATTCTAAATGAAAGTTCAGACTCACCACTGATTAGGACAAGGGGAAGAACTTACAAAACAAATGCTGGTAAGTTCCAAAGAGATTTTTGGACTCCCAAAGTATATCAAACATTTTGTTGGATTATTTAGGGTTTTTTAGGCCATCTGGAAAATTTGTATCTTATGGAACTGTTGTTCAGAGGGATATCAGATAAGCTGTCCAAATTAATGCCATATTAAGTCAAACTTGCTAAAACATTTAAAAAGTAAGAACATAAATGAGTCCCCACAATGTTGCTAGACATCAGTACTTTAGAAATGTAACATTGAGGATACATACTCATCTGTTATTTTCAGTAAACTTGGAAATAGAACAGATAACAACTTAAAAATTCAACAATATGCAAGTTGTCATAAATAAACTGGTCTGATTTGTAAACGGACCTCATAAGAGAATTAACTCCCTATTTGCAGTCTCAAAATACAGTACAACAAAACAAAATGTTAATGTTTCTCAAACATATCCTACGATATTAGGGTATCCACTATGAAAAAGAGTCTGGAATAAGCCCCAATAGCATAGCATCTATTCTGGGCCTACCCCTTGAATCAATCAGTCAGCCAATAAGCATTTTGTCCAGTGCCTACTATGTATCGTGTAAAGTGCTGTGGATACAAATGCAAAGAAAGATAGTCTCTGCTTTCAAGGAACTTACAGTCTAATAGAGGGAAGACTATACACTAAAGGAAGCTGAAAAGAGGGGGTGTAGTTGGGAGTGGATGGCCAGTGAAGGTACTTTATGAAGAAATGTCAAGTGAAGTCCCAAATTAGTTCAGCTTGGTAAGAAATAAGCATTTCAAGGTTGTGCCCATGGAAGAATGACTGCTGCAGTACTTTGAAAAATGCTATGTCATTCTGCATTCTTAAAATTGGAGTCCACAATCTAATAGATTTTACCTTCAATAGTCTGCCAAAGGACAACAAAGCAAAATCTTGATCAAAATGGCACAACATGAACAATAGTAACAAAGAATTCCACGTGAACATAGTGTGAATAATTTAAGCAATTTTCCCAGAAAAATAAACAGTACACTTTCCCATAAATATATACAGCATCATTGGGAAAATGGGAAGAATATACCAATAAAGTAGAGGTATACATATAGCAAACAAAGATGGCCAAGACAACAGTGAATGGTCCATAGTAGGTACTTAATAAAAGTGTGTGGTTGTATGTAACAGTAATTACTTTGTCCCCCACTGACTTGAAGGTCAGGTGTGTAACATTTCACCCCTTCTTCATAGTCCTCTGGTACCCTTAAATGAGTACTAGTTATTCATCTCTGTCTTTGGATAAGTCCCTGACTGGGCAGGGGGTAGGGGTAGGGGATGAGGGAGAAGGTATGGGGGCTGTGTAAGGTGAAGAACCTGCATTCCTTAATGGGTGTGTGTGTGTGTGTGTGTCTGTGCCAAGGCAGTCAGTTATTCAATAAGCATTTATTTAAGTGCCTTTTATGTGCTAGGCACTATGCTATGCTTTGGGGATACAAAAAGGGCCAAAAGACATTCTCTGCCCTCAAGTAGCTTACAATCTAATGGGGGAAAATATGCAAACAAGTATATGCAAAGCTATATACAGGATAAATAGGAAATAATTAACAGAGGGAAGGCACTAGAATTGAGAGGTTGGGGAAGGTGTGCAGTAAAAGATGGGCTCTTAGTTGAGACTTAAAGGAAGCCAGGGAGATCAGTAGTCAGAGCAGAGGAGGGAAAGCATTCCAGGCATAAGTAATAGCAGAGAAAATACCAGGAGCAGAGAGATGGAGTGTCTTGTCTGTGAAACAACCTGGCAAATGTCACTAGATAAAGAGTACAGGGAAAAGAGAAGGGTATAAGAAGAATGGAAAGATTGGGGTGGGGGTTGGGGACTTTGGAGGACTTTAGAAGCCAGAGAATTTTATATTTGTTCCTGGTGGCCAGAGGGAGCATCTGGATTTTTTGAATGGGGAAGGAGAGTCACTTGGACACTTTAGGAAAATGACTTTGGTGTCTGAATGGAGGATGGATAGGAGCAATTGCAACAGTCCGTGTGTGAGATGATAAGGGTCTGAACCAGAGTGATGGTGGTGTCAGAAGAGAGAAAGGGATATTATTGGAGGGATGTTGCAAAGGTCCTATACATAGACTTTGGCAACAGATTGTATGTGGGAGTGAGTGAGAAGTCAAGGATGTGAGCCTGAGGGTTTGGGAAGATGGTGGTGCCCTCTGCAGTAATGTGTATGTAGAAAAGTAGCAAAGTTTGTTTCTCTATACTAAAATGCTGAGAGGGAAGCAAAGAAAAATTTAAATAGTTAAGCCAATACCTGGCCTCTGACACTGCTTGGGCCAGTCACTTAACCTCTCTGTAGCCCATACACTTAAGACTATAACTTTCAGAATAGCTGCTGATTTACCTTGGTAGGGGAAGTTAGCTCACCAGGAGTCCCTATACCAATGAATCATAGGTCTGAAAAGGGGAGAAGGGAGTTAAAGCAATAAATCTAATAATAACCACTCCGTTCAATTCAGCAAGCATTTGTTAACACTAAGACCAGGAGTGTCAACACCCCAAAAATTATGGTTTTACTTTGGAATAAACATTTTCATTCTATTTCATTTTTTTCTTACAGATAAAAAAAGTGTTCGTGTCAATTGACTCAGCTTGAGAGCCATTTTTATGTACTAGGTTAGGGTACAAATACAAAATCTACTTCCTTGCCCTCAAAAGGCTTACATTCTATTGGTGGAAGTAAAACATATACACAGACAAGTAAATATGGAGTATAGGCAAAGTAAATACAAAGCCAAATTCATAAGTCATATGGATTCACAAGTACATTTGTTTTATTTTTTCCTTAGAGGCTGAGTGGCATAATGTCAATTGTCTCAAAAGACCCTTTAAGCTATGCTTTAAAACTGCCTTGAATCTCTTGCGACACCTTGTAGCTCAAGTGCAAGTCTTGAAATCAGGAAGACCTGGGTTCAAATTTCCTTTTTGACACTTTAAATTCTCTGGAATATATCTGTTAAGTCACAGACCCACAGGCCAGTTGGTGGAGGGAATTCCCCAGTTTGATAAATCACAAAGCCTTCCTGTATCTCTTCCCTGTGTTATAATCACTTTGTAATCAGAGATTGCATTATTTTAAGTCCTGCTTTTTACATTTTCACATTCATTGATGCCAAGGGGTCTCTCCAGTCATTCTGATCCATATCTGGCCACTGGACCCAGATGGCTCCAGATGAGAAAGTGAGGCTAGTGACCTTGCACAGCCCTACCTCACTCAAATCTAATTCACTTGCAAGTACTGGCATCCTCCTCCTCATGTCATGGTCCTCTTTGACAATAAGAACAAAGGACAAAAACAAGGATCAAGTCCAACAATAGTGTTTCCCCAGTTTGGGAGATTAGAGTACTCAGATTAGCTAAAGTATATACATTCTCCCCACGGGGAAGAAGATTAGGTTGACAGCTCAGTTCCTTTGCAAGTCCTCTTTGATTCCCTCTGTCTGTGAGTCTTCCTTCTCATTTGTCAGTCAACATTTATTAAGTACCTACCATGTGCTAGGCACTGCTAAGTGCTGAAGATTCACAGTATTGTGTACTTCATTTATGAACTTTTCATATTTTAATTTGAATCCTGTTTATTAGTGTATCTGTGAACATTGCCAATCAACCCACAGGGCATAGATAGACCTCCCATGTCTTCCCTAGTTCTCAGCATGGTCCTTTCCACATAGCAGGTACTTAGTAAATGTTTGGTAAATGAGATAATGAATGAATAAGGTAGATTAGGTTGATCTAGAGAATCAGTAATAACTTTCATTGGCCTACTAAAATGTTTTTCTCAAATGTCTTGACATACTTTCATAGTCATTTAAAAAGAAAAGCAGCATATAGTCTAAATAGCACTCAGTGAGTGAAATATCTTCTAAATTACCTTTGGCATTCCTCTGGGACAGTAAGTAAGAACAATTTGGGGTGAGAATTTTAGAAGAGACAATATTTCTTATAATAGCCATGGATGGTCCTGTTCTCTATAATTATTTATTATCCAAAAATGCATTTGGGCATCAGTGCCCAGAATGCTCTTGCAACTTGATACTGTCTCAAATCAGGGTATGGATACCAGCGCCAGGGGGGAAAAGAAATTAAAGGTTCCAGCTTATTTGTATTCTGTCTCAGAGTGCATGCTTCTCAAAAAGATAGATTGTTCTATTCTTTGGAACTACAGTATAATGCATTGAAAGTAACTGCTCTCCTACTTTTGGAATTAGCTGGGCAATCCTTGTTGTTGCCTTAAAAGATTTTTAATTGTATAGTTTATTTCAGTAATGCTTTATTTTATAGTGTTCTTACTTCCTGTAAGTGCACTTTGTGTACGTGGCAACTGTTGTTCCTTCAATCATATGGTTAAGTATTATATAATTGCAGGGTAAGCATGTAGTTATTTTTGTCCAGTGTGACCAGTGTTTAGGTTACACAGTTTTCTTAACAAAAGAACCAAATGGTGCTTGTGAGTTCTTCCTGTGATGCCCCTAAACAGGTTCAGGCACAAACCTAAACCTTCATCTGATTTTCCCTCTTTCAAATCAAAACAGCAGTGCCGGGCTAAAGTGCACCTTTATGTGGAAAGCTGTGTTACTTTGAAAGTGAAAGCTCTAATACCACTGAGTTTTTGATGCTGTTTTAACATCTTAGTAATACAAATATCAAGCAAAAACATTCCAAGTTCAGTTCTCATCTTTCTCAAAGAATCACAGATGCTCAAAGTTAGAAGGGACCTCAGAGGTCACCTCGTCCAACCATCCTGAAACAGAAATACCCTTTCTATTGCTGCATATTCTTAGAAATTGGCTTACCATCCAATGTAGCACAATGATTTCAATCTAAGAGCTATTCTTGATTTTTTTAAAGGAAATGGAGGGAGAGTTAAAGTGACAGAGAAAGTTTCAGTGAGTAGAAGTGCCAGAGTTAGTTAGGGGTAAATTATACTTCTTACTCTGCTATTCAATGGAACATTATATTTTAGAATATTCTAAACTGTTATCACTGCTATTTGAAATTATGATTTGATCTTCATCAGTTTAATTGCTCTTTTTTATCATGAAATGACCTACCAGCTTATATCATCAGTTTGAAGTTTTATGAAATAAACATTATTATTTTCTTGTAAAATGTTGAAGATGTGCATGAAAGGATGCCTTAGCTTTTAGAAATTTATTATTGAGTTGTATAGATGTCAGTCATTGTGTTAACTGTTACCCGAAATTCCTTTTTATAAAAAATCTGTTAGTTTGCCTTTGTTCTTTGGAAAAGTAGGGATGTATCAACTTTTATTTCATTATTCTATTCCTTTTTTGTATTTTTATTTTTCTCAAATCAAAAACATCATTTTTCTTTGTTGTTGTTGATCAGATATAATGTACAGTGGAAAACCAAACTCAGTCTTCTGGGGGAGAGGAATGAGTTAAGTACTATTTACAGAGCTTCAGGTGTTTTGTTTTGTTTTGAACCAAATCTTCACAACATTCCCTCAGAATAAAGTGAAGTAGCTACAGGAGCTTTTATCAATAACCAATCAATGAACATGTGCTGAACACTCTTAGTTTCAGGCAGAATAATACAAATATGAAACAGTCTGTACCCTCATGGAGCTTATAATCTAGTAGGGGAACCAGTATGAACACATGTTAAATACAGACGAAAAGGAAGTGATTATGGGGAGCGATGGTCAGTCAAGGCCTCAGGTAAAAGGTATCACTTGAGCTGAGCTTTGAAGGAAATTAGAGATTCTACAGAGATTTAAAGGAATTGCATTCAGGCATGTGAGGCCACTAGTACAAATGAATGGAGATGGGAAATTGAGTGCTGTGGGTGAAGAAAGACTAGAATCTATCAATAAGCATTTAGTAAATACCTGTTATGTTCATGCCAATGTATTAAATGCTAGAGACATAAGGTAAAAGCAAAATGGAGCTTACAAGAGAGACAGGCTGAATCAAGCATGGAAATCCTGAAGGAGAATGATGTCTTCTCTTAGTACACAGAGGACTTTGGATTTAGCACTTAATCTCTCAGGGCCTCTAGTTTTTCATTGGCTAAAAAAAGGCTAGACTAAACACTTCCTTAGGTCCCTTTGGTCTCTTCTAGCTGCAAATCTATAATTCTAACATCCATAATTATTTTCCACCATTAATTATACCTTGTCATATTTTTCCTATCTGCCTTGTGTTTTTCATTATAATCCTTATTTTTTAGAACAATTGGCAACAACATGTTGAACACATAAGAGATACCCTAAATGTCTGAAACACTGTATCCTCAATATTCTTCTCCAGGCATGTGCATTCTATGTTTGTAAGCAGTGTTTGCTTTCTGACAGTGAAATTTGAAGGTTAGAGTTTTCTTCAGGCAACTGTCGACACTTTGGTTTTTCAGGTATTTCATTCTGTTACCAACATTAGCTTTTTCATAAAAAACATTGATGTGGAGAGATTCCTGAAAGATACACTGTAATCATATTTTTATTTTTATGTTCATGTTGTTATACATCATATCAATTTCTTTCATTTTCTTGACATATACATGCATTCCCAAAGAACAGATGTTAATGTAGGCAGCCTACAGTTATCAAAGTAAGTCTGGAAGATACCCCCTTGCAATTTGTGTAAGTTAAGCCACAGATTCTTTCAAAAAGACAAATCTGCATTTATTTGGGATGTGAAATGGTTTAGATAGCTTATCATCAAAATTATCTGTTTTTATGTTGTTATAAACTGGGTTCCACACAACTATGGAAGCCCTATATTCACTATATTTTCATGGTGTTTCAAGTCACATAATCATGCACACATGCACAAATCAAATAGGAATGGTAAATCAAAAAAGTAAAACATTTAATTGGGACTGAATAACCATGTATATGATACAGAACTATTTTCTATTCTTCCCCATGCCCCGTATATGAAGAGCAAATCTCCCATAGTTTCCATGGTGATGATGGGAAAGAGAACTCTCCGTGGACAACTTACAATCTGAGGTGGTTTTTTCATGGCTAGAATACATTTAGAAATGCAATGCTTGGTGTTATTCCAGAAATTTCCTCTGACTCCAAACATTATCAGTTGGTGGTACTCAACCCTTGCCCTTTGATCTCGGCCTTCAAAATTGCCATTTGGTGCTTCTCTGAGGAGTTGTTTTTGCTGACATCTGCTAGGGTTGCTGTTTTCTACATTATTACTACTACTATCTGTTAGAACAGTTTCTTATTGCTGAGAGGGAATATTATTGCTCTTTTGTGAGACTGGCCACTGCTTACATGGTTGGTTAATAAACTTGTTATTACTTTTTTTTTTTTTTAGTTTGAAGTAACTTATTCCTGTGGGATACTTATTTAAAGTGGATTTTTATCTCTTTTTTTCTGCATTTTGATAGTATTATGTAAAAATACTGCTTATTTATGTGGGTTTATTTTAGATCTTTCAATTTTGATAAAATTCTTAATTGCTTTGACTGTTGTTAGTCAGTTTTTTAGTTTCTAAGTATATCATCATATTTCAAAAAGTGATAGTTTGTCTCCTCATTGCCTATTTTTATTCCTTCAATTTCTTTTTTAATAGTTTTTGTTTTTTTTCCAATTACATGTGAAAAGAGATTTATCATTCTTTTTTTTTTAAATGTGAGTTCCAAGTTTTCTGTCTCTCCGCCTCACCTCCTCCATCCCTAAGAGAGTAAGCAATTTGATATAGGTTATATATGTGCAATCAAGTAAAACATTTCCATTTTAGTCATGTTGCAAAAGAGGAAATAGACCAAAAGAAAGAAAAAATAAAAATAATATCCTTTATATTTTATATATTTTTTTTCATGAGTCCTTTGGAATTGTCTTAGATCATTGTATGGCTGAGAATAGCTAATTCATTCATAGTTGATCTTTATACAATGTTGTTATCATGTAGGAAGTTCTGGTTCTGTTCACTGTACTTTTTGTCAATTCAGTAAGTCTTTCTAGGTTTTTTTTTTCTGAAATTTGACTGATAGTTTTGTCTTATAGCACAATAGTATTCTCTCTCTCTGTCTCTCTGCCTCTCTTTCTCTGTCTCTCTCTGTCTCTTTCTGTCTCTCCATCTCTGTCTCTGTCTCTGTCTCTCTCTCCACATAGAGGTATCACAGTAGTTCTAGTATAACATTGAAAAATAGTGGTGATATTGGTTATCTTTTTATCAACCCTGATCTTATTGTAAAGGTTTCTAGCTTATCCCCATTACATATAATTTGTGATGATTTTAGATAAGTACTATTTATTATTTAATGAAATCTTCATTTATTCCTGTGTTCTCTAATGTTTTTTAATAGGAATGGATGCTGCATTTTGTCAAAAAGTTTTTCTTCATCTGTTGAGATAATCATGATTTCTGTTGGTTATGTTATTGATATGGTCAGCTATGCTGATAATTTTCCTAACATTGAACCAGTCCTACATTCCATGTATAAATCCCACCTGGTCATAGTTTATAATCCTTGCAACATTTTGCTGTAATATCCTTATTAGTATTTTATTTTTTAAAAAATTGCATCAGTATTATTAGGGAAATTGGTATGTCGTTTTCTTTCTCCATTTTAGCTCTTTCTGGGTTAGGGATCAGCATTATATTTGTGTCATAAAAGGAATTTTATAGGACTCTTTCTTTGCCTATTTTTACCGAATAGTTTATGCAGTATTGGAATTAATAATTTTTTAAATGTTTGGTAGAATTCACTTGTGAATGTATCTGGCCCTGGGGATTTTTTCCTTAGAGAGTTCATTTTATGGTTTGTTCAATTTCTTTTTCTAAGATGGAGCTCTTTTGGGAATCTGTTTCCTCTTTTATTAATCCATGCAAGTTATATTTCTATAAATATTTATTGATTTCACTTGGATTGTCAGATTTAGTGGCATATAATTGGGCAAAATAGTTCCTGATGATTGCTTTAATTTCCTCTTCATTAGTGGGTGGCTTTTCCCTTTTCATTTTTTGATTCTGTTAATTTGGTTTTCTTTTTTTTTTTGACAATCAATTTTAAAAAAAAATCAAATTAACCAATGGTTGACATTATTGGATTTTTGCATAAAACCAGCACCTAGTTTTATTTATTAGCTCAATAGTTTTCTCACTTTCAATTTTATTAATCTCACCTTTGATTTTCAGGCTTTCCAATTTGGTATTTTATTTAATTGGGGATTTTTAATTTGTTCTTTTTCTAGCTTGTTTTAGTTGCAGGCCCAGTTTGTTGATCTGTTCTTTCTCTGTTTTATTGAATTAAGTGTTTAGAGGTATAAATTTTCCCCTAAGTACTGCTTTGGCTGCATCCCATAAATTTTGGTGTGTTGTCTCATTGTTGTCATTCTGTTATATGAAATTATATATTTTTTTCAAAGTACCTATTTAAAAATTTTTATTTGTTTATTTATTTATTTTTAGTTTTCAACATTCACTTTTATTAAGATTTTGAGTTCTAAATTTTCTCCCTTTTTTTCCTCCCTTCCCCAAGATGGCATATAATCTGATATAGCTTATACATGTACAGTTATAATAAACATATTTCCATTTTGTAAAGAAAAATCAGAACCAAAGGGAAAAGCCACAAGAAAGAAAAAAAAGAGAGAAATTAGTATGCTTCGATCTATATTCAGACTCCATATTTCTTTCTCTGGGTGTGGATAGCATTTTCCATCTTTAGCCTTGGAATAGTCTTAGATCATTGCATTGCTGAGAAGAGCTAAGTCTATCAAAGTTGGTCATTGCACAGTGTCACGATGTTGCTGTTGCTGTGTACAATCTTCTCCTGGTTCTGCTCACTTCATTCTGCATCAGTTCATGTAAGTCTTTTTGGGTTTTTCTGAAATCCTCCTGCTCATCATTTCTCATGTATTTCATTACATTCATTTACCACAACTTGTTCAGCCATTCCCCAGTTGATGGGCATCCCCTCAATTTCCAGTTCTTTGCTATCACAAAGAGAGCTGCTATAAATATTTTTGGATATGTGGGTCTTTTCCCCATTTTTGTGATCTCTTTGGGATACAGAACTAGAAGTGGTATTGCTGGATCAAACACAGTTTTATAGCCCTTTGGGCATAGTTTCAAATTGCTCTCCAGAATGGTTGGATCAGTTCACGACTCTACCAACAATGCATTAGTGTTCCAATTTTCCCACATCATCTCCAACATTTATCATTTTCCTGTTATTATGTTAGCTAATATGACAGTTATGATATGGTACCTCAGAGTTGTATTGATTTGCATTTCTCTAATCAATAATGATTTAGAACATTTTTTCATTGATTGTTTCTATGATTTGTTCTTTAACACTCTCATTCTTTACAATTAGATTATTTAGTTTCCAATGAATTTTAATCTATGTTCCCGTGGCTATTTATGGAATGTAATTTTTATCGTGTTATGATCTGAAAAGGATGCATTTTACATTTCTGCCTTTCTATATTTGATTGTGAGTTTTTTATGCTGCAATACATGATCAGTTTTTGTGTAGGTGTCATGTACCACTGAGAAAAAGATCTATTCTTTTCTATCCCTATTCTGTTTTCCCGAGAGGTCTATCATATCTAACTTTTAAAAAATTCTATTCATCACCTTAACTTCTTTCTTATTTATTTTGTTGTTAGATTTATCTAGCTCAGAGAGGGGAAAGTTGAGGTCCCCTACTAGTATAGTTTTACTATTTCCTTGTGTAACTCACTTAACTTCTCCTTTGAGAATCTGGATGCTCCACTACTTGATGCATATATGTTTAGTATTAATATTACTTCATTGTCTATGATACCTTTTTGAAAGATGTAATTTCTTTCCTATCTTTTTAAATTAGATCTATTTTTGCTTTTGCTTTGTCTGAGATCATGATTGCTACTCCTGCTTTTTTTTTTTAACTGTAGTGGAAGCATAATAGATTCTGCTCCAGCCCTAATCTTTACTCTGTGCATGTCTCTCAGCTTCTGGTGTTTTTCTTAAAAACAGCTTATTGTAGGATTCAGGTTTTAAATCCACTCTGCTATCTGCTTCCATTTTATGGATGAGTTCATCCCATCCATATTTGTGGTTGTGATTACTATGTATTTCCCTCCATCATACTTTTCCTCTTGTTTAGCCTTCTTTTTTCTCCTTTCTCCCTTCCCCTTCTGACTTGGTTCTGACCACCACCTCTCCCCATCTGCTCTCCTTTCTGTCAGTCCCCCCTACTTTTTTTTACCCTACTCTCCTCCTATAGGGTAAGGTAGATTTCTATACTCAACTGATTATATTATTCCCTCTTTTAATATACATTTAAGTACATTTAACATTTCCTTTAAGAATTTAGATACTGTCCCATTTGAGGGATATACATTCAATATTGATATTTCTGCATTGTCTATGGTACGTTTTAGCAAAATGCAGTTTCCCTGGTTATCTTTTTTCAATTAAGCCTGTTTTTGTTTTTTCTTTGTATGAGATCATGATTAATATCCTTGTCTTTTTTATTTCAGCCAAGCAAAATAGATTCTGATCCATTTCCTTATTTGACTCTCTGTGTGTGTCTTTGTTTTCCGTGTGTTTGTATAAAACAAAATGAAACCAAACCCATGTTTTTGTATTCTAATTTCTAATTTACTCTGCTGTCCATTTCCATTTTGTGAGTGAGTTCATCCCATTCACATTCCTATTCTTTCTTTTTCTTTTTCTCTTCTTTGACCATATCCCTCCTTAAAAGTCTGCTTTGTTTTTGACCACTGTCTCTCTTAATCTTCCCTCCCTCTTCTTATTCTCCCCTTTTCTTTTAGTCCCTTTCCCTCCTACTTCTCTGTTGGGTAAGAATAATTTCTGTACCCAGTTGTGTGTGTGTGTGTGTGTGTGTAAAATTCCCTGTTTGAAGTAGTTCAGATGACAGTGAGTTTCAAGTGTTTCCTATGCTCCCCATTTTCTCCTGCATTGTAAAAACTCTTCCTTGAGACCCAAAACTGAGTAATGGGAAATGGAGTGGCCAAATGATGGCTGATCCTACTTCCAGTGCTAGCCCAGATGTCTCCTGTTAGTTTTCCTGTCATTCAGGTATTCAGTCCTCTACCATCTCTGGACAATGAGTGCTGCCAAGACTGTTGCTACTGCTACAGCTGCGGCAATCAGTGCCTCCTGCAAGGCCCATAGCTTGTGTCACTTCTGCCAGCCTGCTCTCTCACCCATCTCCCACCTCAATGTCTTCAGATATTTCTTTCTTCCTTCCTTTGATGTTCAGGGCTGCAAAATGACTCACTGTGACGTTTTTTTTTTTGGTAATTGATTTAATTTTTATTTTTTTAAATTTTTTTTTCCATATGCTTTTGAGTTGAAAATTTTTCTCCCTTTTTCTCCCCCCCACCCTCCCTAAGATGGCGCACAATCTGACATAGGCTTTACATTTACATACCCATTAAACATATTTTCACATTAGTGAAGTTGTAAGTAAAAATTAAAACCAATAGGAGGAACCATCAGAAAGATGAAACAAAACTCAACAGAAGGTAAAAATAAGTGAGAGTGATTCGACTTCCATAGTTCTTTCTTTGGATGTGGACAGCATTTTCCATCCCGAGGCCTCTGGAGATGTCTTAGATCCTGTAATGCTGAGAAGGGTTCCATTTAACATTCTTAGTCATTGCATAACGTGGCTGCTATTGTGTACAAAGTCCTCTTGGTTCTGCTCACTTCACTCAGCATCAGACCATATAAGTCTTTCCAGGTTTTTCTGAAGTCAGCCTGTTCATCATTTCTTATAGCACAATAGTATTCCATTACATTCATATACCACAACTTGCTCAGCCATTCCCCAATTGATGGGCATCCTCTCAATTTCCAATTCTTTGCCACCACAAAAAGAGCTGCTATGAATATTTTTGTACATGTGGGTCCTTTTCCCATTTGTTTGATCTCTTTGGGATATAGCCCTAGAAGTGCTATTGCTGGATCAAAGGGTATGCACATTTTTGTAGCCCTTTGGGCATAGTTCCAAATTGTTCTCCAAAATGGTTGGATCATTTCACAACTCCACCAACAATGTATTAGCGTTCCAATTTTCCCACATCCTCTCCAACATTTATCATTTTCCTGTTTTGTCATGTTGGCCAATCTGATAGGTATGATGTGGTACCTCAGAGTTGTTTTGATTTGCATTTCTCTAATCAATAACGATTTAGAGCATTTTTTCATATGACTATAGATGGCTTTAATTTCTTCATCTGAGAACTGTCTGTTCATATCCTTTGACCATTTATCAATTGGGGAATGGCTTGTGTTCTTATAAATTTGTCTTAATTCTCTATATATTTTAGAAATGAGGCCTTTATCAGAAAGACTGGTTGTAAAAATTCTTTCCCAATTTTCTACCTTCCTTCTAATCTTAGTTGCATTGGCTTTGTTTGTGCAAAAACTTTTCAATTTAATGTAATATTATTTCATTGTCTATGGTGCCTTTTAGCAGGATGTAGTTTCCTTCCTTATCTCTTTTGATTAGATCTATTTTTGCTTTTGCTTTATCAGAGATCAGGATTGCTACCCTTGCTTTTTTTACTTCAGCTGACGCATAATATATTCTGCTCCAGCCTTTTACCTTTACCCTGTATGTGTCACTTTTTTCAAATGTGTTTCCTGTAAACAACATATTGTAGGATTATGGTTTTTAATCCATTCTGCAATCGTTTCCGTTTTATGGGAGAGTTCATCCCATTCACATTCACAGTTATGATTACTATCTGTGTCTTTTTCTCCATCCTTTTTCCCCCCATTTATGCTTTTCTTTCTCCTTTTCCTTTTCCCTTCACTAGTGTTTTGCTTTTGACCACCGCCTCCTTCAGTCCCTTCCCCCTTTTATTATCCCTTTCCCTTTTCTTCCCCTTTAGTCTTACTGCTGCTTCCCTCCCTTCTTCCCCCCCTTTTCTTTCCCCCTCCCTTTTCTTTCCCCTTTTCCCTCCTACTGCCTATAGGGCAAGTTAGATTTCTATACCTAACTGATTATATTATGCCCTTCTTGAGCCTAATCTGATGAGAGTAAGGTTCAAACAATGCTCCCCCCCTTCTTTCCCTCTGCTGTAATAGGATTTTGTGTCTTTTCCTGTAATGTAATTTACCCTTGTCTGCCTCCTCCTTTCTCAGTACCTTTTCTAAGATTAGATTGATCCACTTATTTGGATCCATTTAACCCACTTGATTAGATTTTTTTTTATCATTACATCAAAGTCAACTAATATCCACCCTCTTTATGTATACTCCTTTAACAAGGTGTAATAACAATACAGTTCTCAAGGGTTGCAAGTCTCATATTCCCTTGTAGGGGTTTAAACACCCCCCCCCTTATTAACAACATATTGTATCCTTCTGTCCCATTTACCTTTTTAAGTCCTTCTTGAGTCCTGTACTTGAAGATCAAATTTTTTGTTGAGCTCTGGTCTTTTTATCAGGAAAGTTTGGAAGTCTCCTATTTGTTGAATATCACCTCCTCCCTTGAAAAATGATGCTCATTTTTGCTGGGTAATTGATCCTTGGCTGCATTCCAAGCTCCTTTGCCTTACGGAATATCATGTTCCATGCCCTGCGTCTTTTAATGTAGAAGCTGCAAGGTCCTGTGTAATCCTGACTGTGGTTCCATGATATTTAAATTCTTTCTTTCTGGCTGCTTGCAGCACCTTCTCTTTCATCTGGTAATTTTGGAATTTTGCTATTATATTTCTTGGCGTTGTCAATTTGGGATCTCTTTCAGGTGGTGATCGGTGGATTCTTTCTATGGTTATTTTCCCTTCTGGTTCTAGGACTTCTGGGCAGTTTTCCTTTATGATTTCCTGAAAGATACTGTCCAGGCTTTTTTTCATCATGATTTTCAGGTAGTCCAATAATTTTTAAATTGTCTCTCCTGAGATTTTCCAGGTCGGTTGTTTTACTGATGAGGTATTTTACATTTTCATCGATTTTTTCATTTTTTTGTTTCTGTTTGACTGATTCTTGCTCTCTCATAGAGACATTAGTTTCCATTTGTCCAATTCTAGTTTTTAACAGATTGTTTTCTTCTGTTAGTTTTTGTACTTCCTTCTTCAACTGGCCAATTGTATTTTTTAGGGACTTGTTTCCTTCAGCATACTCTTCTGTTAGATTTTGTACTTCCTTCTTCAACTGGCCAATTGTGTTTTTTAGGGACTTGTTTTCTTCAGTGTACTCTTCTGTTAGTTTTTGTCCTTCCTTCTTCAATTGGCCAATTGTGTTTTTTAGGGACTTGTTTTCTTCAGTGTATTTTTTTTCCAACTGGCCAATTGTATTTTTGAAGGACTCTTTTACCTCTCTCATTTGACTATTAAAATCCTTCTTGAGCTCTTCTAAGAAGGCTTTTTGGGCTTCAGACCAGTTCATATTCCCTTTTGTTGTTGCAGATGTGGGTTTGTTGACAATGTTGTCCTCTTCAGAATTTCTGTCTTGATCTTCACTCTTCTCATAATATGAATCTATGGTATGTTTCTTTTTACTCATGGTGTTTCTTTATTCCCTGGCCTTTAAAGAGATTGAGCTCTCCTGCTGGGGCACAGAGGGTACTGACCCAAGCTTCTTGTGTTGGGAGCCTAGGTCTTGGTCACTGGCTTTGCGTTCTGGGGCCTCTTATGCTGGGAATTGGAGGCTGTAGGTTTCTGGCAGCTTACCTTGTGTTGGGCTGGAATCAGCAAGGCTGGAACTTTCAGGCAATTCTAGGTTGCCTGCTTTTCCTTTCCTTTAGCTTTCTTCAGCTCCTTTTAGATGGCTGCTGCAGGATGTTTATCTGCCTGGGCCCCCTGCAGTGTTGTCTCCCTCGTTTCTGCTAATGCACTGGGAGATTCCTTTGTGGTGGATTGCCGAGACTCCTGGTGGTTTTCTGAGCTGGTTTCCACCGGTTCCCCTGCCCTCACTGAGGCACTCGGAGGTCCAGGTGTTGGTGTTTGCCTGCTCTACCACCTGGGCTTCAGGATCTCTTCACAATTGGGGCTTCAGGGCTCCTACAGCTCACCTGGTGTTGGGTTGGAATCAGCAAGGCGGGGCTTTAGGAAGCCTTTAGGTTGTTTTCTTCACCTCCTTTCAGATGAATGCCACAGGGTACTTATCTGCTTGGGGCCCTTGTTTTTGCTGAGGCACTGGAGACCCATTTGCTGGGCTACTGCACTGCTGCTCCTTGTCTTTCTTCTAGTTCAGGTGTTCCAGGGTTTTTTTTTTTCTGGGGTGATATTTTCTGGGTTTTCAGAGGTTGATAGGGGAGAGTGAGAGCACTACCTTTTCACTCGGCCATCGTGGCTCTCCTCATTGTGACTTTTTGTTGGGTATACTGCTTAGAATTCAATTTGATGTGCTTTTAAAAGTGTTTAGAGGAAAATGTGTGAGCTCAGCAAAAATGTTCACTTTACTCTGCATCTTGGCTCTGCTCCTGATTTATCACAATTTCTGTAACCCATTTCCTAGTCAAAGGACACTATAAACATTGGTGCTACAAAAACTTTGGTGTATAGAGGACTTTCCTTTCCATTTGAACATGAAATCTTCTCTTGTGACCTTGAGCTTTGTTGACAAGTAAACACATTGACTACACCATTTCTTAGGAAAGATAGACAGGAAGGCTTCTATCACCTCCCTTACTAGCAGGTTCGTTTTCAGTCCTGTCAGACAGGAAGACAGGAATGGAGTCATAATTAGAAGCTAAATAAGCTTACTTTATTCTAGTCTAGTCTTCTCAAAGGGAGTTGCTGATAATGGGAGCTCCAACTTCTACAGCATTCCCTAATAACCCTTCTTGTAGTGGCTGGTGTGACCCGGGGTTGGCGGGGAGGGGGCGGCAAATAACTCTTACATTTCAATGGAGTCAGTCAGTCGAAACCAGCACAATTTGTGCACTCCTCTCAATGCCCTCAAGCCTCAATGGGGGCCGTTTGAGGCAAACACACAGATTCCTCCTCCCAAGCCTTGATGGGGCCAATCAAAACAAATACAGCATTCCAGCCTGCACATTCACCCTAAGGGGGTCCTCAGTCACTGACCAGTGCCCACTTGCCTTGTAGGACAACAGACAAAGAGAGCATATTGCCAGCAATAGCCTTACAATTTTACATTACTTCACCCCTATATCTACTGTGACTGAGCAGTAGAAACTGTTTTGAACCATGATAGAAATCATATAACTCATAGCTGGGAAGTAGAGATTGTTATGGCTATGGTTCCTGGGAAGAAAACGCTAAGAAAGAATAACAAAAAATCCACTTTACATATACTAAAATTCACCTTACATACAAGCATAACAAATACTTATTGATTGGCTTTCATAGGTGAACTTTTGTCATTTATTGCCTGAAACCTGGCCATTGTGTTACTCTTCTTGGACCCTTCCAGAACATATTGCCATGCTCAGAGCATCCCTTATCCTCTTCAACTTTCTAGTTTACTTTTATTCATCTGCTGTCATTAGAATATAAGTGTTTTTTTTTAAATAGAGACTGCCTTGTTTTCATTTGTGTCCCCAGTACTTAGCTCAGTATCTAGTACTTAATAAATACTTAATCATTTTTTTCTTTCATTATTTCACCTCCTAAGAATATATACCCAGTAATACAAACATTTTAGTCACTTGATTCATACAATTCCAAACTGCTTTCAGGAATGGTTAGAACAACTAACTCTTCCCAAGCAGTGTATTAATGTGCCTGACATTATACAGTTCTATCTTTTGTCATCATTGTCAATTTGCTGGATGTTAGGTAAACATTCAGAATTCTTTATTTGCCTTTATCTTGATCAGTTATTTGGAGCAATATTTCATTTACTTCTAAATAATTTTCAGTTCTTCTTTTGAAAACTATTCATATCCTTTTGAACACAGTCATTTGGAAATGACTCTTTTTTATGTATTTATATAAATTCCTTAAATATCTTGAATGTCAGAACCTTATCAGAGATATTTGATTCAAAGATATTTTTCCCAATTTGAAAGATTTGCTTCTGATCCCAGTTATGCTATTTTATTCTTGAAAAAGTTTTTAAAAATTATCTATTTTAGTTATATGATATCTTTTATTCCTTGTTTGGTTAAGAAATGTATCTCACACATAACTATGGAAAGTTCCTGATCTGTTTGTCTCGGGTTTTTGTATGTTTGTTTTTGTACAACTTTGTTTTTGTATGCATTTGTAACTTGTATCATATGGTGTAGGGTGTTCATTTATACCAAACTCCAGTTTTCCCGGTAATTCTTGGCAAACATGGAGTTCTTACTGCGTACATGAGTAAATCATGTACATGAGTTCATTAAATTTATCCATTTGTTTATCCACGTTTATTTTTTTAATTTTTTTTTTCATTGTTTCTCTTATAATCTGGTCCACTAATCTACTTTTTAAAAAAATTTTTAACCAGTATCACATAGTTTTCTGCATTGCTGCTTGTAAAATTAGGGCCTGAAATTTATATCTCCCATTTATTCCTACATTTTTTATAATTCTTGATATTCTATGTCTTTTGGTCTTCTACATTAGTTTTTTAAAAATTATTTTTCTATCTCTATTAAGTATCCTCTTTATGGTTTGATAGCACTAAATCTATAAAGTAATGTAGGGATTATTGTCATTTTATTATAGGTGCAGCCTAGCTATTAACTTTGTATATCCTTCTAATTATTTAAGTCATTCACTGTTTCTTTAAAGAGTGTTTTATAATAGTATAAGTCTTAAATGCTACTTGGTAGGGGAAGGGAATAAGCATTTATTAACTGTCTATTATATTCCAGACACTGTGCTAAGTGCTTTATAAATATTATCTTATTTGATCCTTACAGCAACTCTGGGAAGTAAGTGCTATTCTTATTTCCCTTTTACAGTTGAGGAAACTGAGGCAGAAAGAGATGTAAGTGACTTTCCAGGATAGCACATCTAATAAGTATTT